>NC_073240.2:107910000-107915467 GCF_029281585.2 Gorilla gorilla gorilla | reverse complement strand
CCTAACCCTAACCCTAACCCTAACCCTAACCCTAACCCTAACCCTAACCCTAACCCTAACCCTAACCCTAACCCTAACCCTAACCCTAACCCTAACCCTAACCCTAACCCTAACCCTAACCCTAACCCTAACCCTAACCCTAACCCTAACCCTAACCCTAACCCTAACCCTAACCCTAACCCTAACCCTAACCCTAACCCTAACCCTAACCCTAACCCTAACCCTAACCCTAACCCTAACCTAACCCTAACCCTAACCCTAACCCTAACCCTAACCCTAACCCTAACCCTAACCCTAACCCTAACCCTAACCCTAACCCTAACCCTAACCCTAACCCTAACCCTAACCCTAACCCTAACCCTAACCCTAACCCTAACCCTAACCCTAACCCTAACCCTAACCCTAACCCTAACCCTAACCCTAACCCTAACCCTAACCCTAACCCTAACCCTAACCCTAACCCTAACCCTAACCCTAACCCTAACCCTAACCCTAACCCTAACCCTAACCCTAACCCTAACCCTAACCCTAACCCTAACCCTAACCCTAACCCTAACCCTAACCCTAACCCTAACCCTAACCCTAACCCTAACCCTAACCCTAACCCTAACCCTAACCCTAACCCTAACCCTAACCCTAACCCTAACCCTAACCCTAACCCTAACCCTAACCCTAACCCTAACCCTAACCCTAACCCTAACCCTAACCCTAACCCTAACCCTAACCCTAACCCTAACCCTAACCCTAACCCTAACCCTAACCCTAACCCTAACCCTAACCCTAACCCTAACCCTAACCCTAACCCTAACCCTAACCCTAACCCTAACCCTAACCCTAACCCTAACCCTAACCCTAACCCTAACCCTAACCCTAACCCTAACCCTAACCCTAACCCTAACCCTAACCCTAACCCTAACCCTAACCCTAACCCTAACCCTAACCCTAACCCTAACCCTAACCCTAACCCTAACCCTAACCCTAACCCTAACCCTAACCCTAACCCTAACCCTAACCCTAACCCTAACCCTAACCCTAACCCTAACCCTAACCCTAACCCTAACCCTAACCCTAACCCTAACCCTAACCCTAACCCTAACCCTAACCCTAACCCTAACCCTAACCCTAACCCTAACCCTAACCCTAACCCTAACCCTAACCCTAACCCTAACCCTAACCCTAACCCTAACCCTAACCCTAACCCTAACCCTAACCCTAACCCTAACCCTAACCCTAACCCTAACCCTAACCCTAACCCTAACCCTAACCCTAACCCTAACCCTAACCCTAACCCTAACCCTAACCCTAACCCTAACCCTAACCCTAACCCTAACCCTAACCCTAACCCTAACCCTAACCCTAACCCTAACCCTAACCCTAACCCTAACCCTAACCCTAACCCTAACCCTAACCCTAACCCTAACCCTAACCCTAACCCTAACCCTAACCCTAACCCTAACCCTAACCCTAACCCTAACCCTAACCCTAACCCTAACCCTAACCCTAACCCTAACCCTAACCCTAACCCTAACCCTAACCCTAACCCTAACCCTAACCCTAACCCTAACCCTAACCCTAACCCTAACCCTAACCCTAACCCTAACCCTAACCCTAACCCTAACCCTAACCCTAACCCTAACCCTAACCCTAACCCTAACCCTAACCCTAACCCTAACCCTAACCCTAACCCTAACCCTAACCCTAACCCTAACCCTAACCCTAACCCTAACCCTAACCCTAACCCTAACCCTAACCCTAACCCTAACCCTAACCCTAACCCTAACCCTAACCCTAACCCTAACCCTAACCCTAACCCTAACCCTAACCCTAACCCTAACCCTAACCCTAACCCTAACCCTAACCCTAACCCTAACCCTAACCCTAACCCTAACCCTAACCCTAACCCTAACCCTAACCCTAACCCTAACCCTAACCCTAACCCTAACCCTAACCCTAACCCTAACCCTAACCCTATACCTAACCCTAACCCTAACCCTAACCCTAACCCTAACCCTAACCCTAACCCTAACCCTAACCCTAACCCTAACCCTAACCCTAACCCTAACCCTAACCCTAACCCTAACCCTAACCCTAACCCTAACCCTAACCCTAACCCTAACCCTAACCCTAACCCTAACCCTAACCCTAACCCTAACCCTAACCCTAACCCTAACCCTAACCCTAACCCTAACCCTAACCCTAACCCTAACCCTAACCCTAACCCTAACCCTAACCCTAACCCTAACCCTAACCCTAACCCTAACCCTAACCCTAACCCTAACCCTAACCCTAACCCTAACCCTAACCCTAACCCTAACCCTAACCCTAACCCTAACCCTAACCCTAACCCTAACCCTAACCCTAACCCTAACCCTAACCCTAACCCTAACCCTAACCCTAACCCTAACCCTAACCCTAACCCTAACCCTAACCCTAACCCTAACCCTAACCCTAACCCTAACCCTAACCCTAACCCTAACCCTAACCCTAACCCTAACCCTAACCCTAACCCTAACCCTAACCCTAACCCTAACCCTAACCCTAACCCTAACCCTAACCCTAACCCTAACCCTAACCCTAACCCTAACCCTAACCCTAACCCTAACCCTAACCCTAACCCTAACCCTAACCCTAACCCTAACCCTAACCCTAACCCTAACCCTAACCCTAACCCTAACCCTAACCCTAACCCTAACCCTAACCCTAACCCTAACCCTAACCCTAACCCTAACCCTAACCCTAACCCTAACCCTAACCCTAAAACCCTAACCCTAACCCTAACCCTAACCCTAACCCTAACCCTAACCCTAACCCTAACCCTAACCCTAACCCTAACCCTAACCCTAACCCTAACCCTAACCCTAACCCTAACCCTAACCCTAACCCTAACCCTAACCCTAACCCTAACCCTAACCCTAACCCTAACCCTAACCCTAACCCTAACCCTAACCCTAACCCTAACCCTAACCCTAACCCTAACCCTAACCCTAACCCTAACCCTAACCCTAACCCTAACCCTAACCCTAACCCTAACCCTAACCCTAACCCTAACCCTAACCCTAACCCTAACCCTAACCCTAACCCTAACCCTAACCCTAACCCTAACCCTAACCCTAACCCTAACCCTAACCCTAACCCTAACCCTAACCCTAACCCTAACCCTAACCCTAACCCTAACCCTAACCCTAACCCTAACCCTAACCCTAACCCTAACCCTAACCCTAACCCTAACCCTAACCCTAACCCTAACCCTAACCCTAACCCTAACCCTAACCCTAACCCTAACCCTAACCCTAACCCTAACCCTAACCCTAACCCTAACCCTAACCCTAACCCTAACCCTAACCCTAACCCTAACCCTAACCCTAACCCTAACCCTAACCCTAACCCTAACCCTAACCCTAACCCTAACCCTAACCCTAACCCTAACCCTAACCCTAACCCTAACCCTAACCCTAACCCTAACCCTAACCCTAACCCTAACCCTAACCCTAACCCTAACCCTAACCCTAACCCTAACCCTAACCCTAACCCTAACCCTAACCCTAACCCTAACCCTAACCCTAACCCTAACCCTAACCCTAACCCTAACCCTAACCCTAACCCTAACAACCCTAACCCTAACCCTAACCCTAACCCTAACCCTAACCCTAACCCTAACCCTAACCCTAACCCTAACCCTAACCCTAACCCTAACCCTAACCCTAACCCTAACCCTAACCCTAACCCTAACCCTAACCCTAACCCTAACCCTAACCCTAACCCTAACCCTAACCCTAACCCTAACCCTAACCCTAACCCTAACCCTAACCCTAACCCTAACCCTAACCCTAACCCTAACCCTAACCCTAACCCTAACCCTAACCCTAACCCTAACCCTAACCCTAACCCTAACCCTAACCCTAACCCTAACCCTAACCCTAACCCTAACCCTAACCCTAACCCTAACCCTAACCCTAACCCTAACCCTAACCCTAACCCTAACCCTAACCCTAACCCTAACCCTAACCCTAACCCTAACCCTAACCCTAACCCTAACCCTAACCCTAACCCTAACCCTAACCCTAACCCTAACCCTAACCCTAACCCTAACCCTAACCCTAACCTAACCCTAACCCTAACCCTAACCCTAACCCTAACCCTAACCCTAACCCTAACCCTAACCCTAACCCTAACCCTAACCCTAACCCTAACCCTAACCCTAACCCTAACCCTAACCCTAACCCTAACCCTAACCCTAACCCTAACCCTAACCCTAACCCTAACCCTAACCCTAACCCTAACCCTAACCCTAACCCTAACCCTAACCCTAACCCTAACCCTAACCCTAACCCTAACCCTAACCCTAACCCTAACCCTAACCCTAACCCTAACCCTAACCCTAACCCTAACCCTAACCCTAACCCTAACCCTAACCCTAACCCTAACCCTAACCCTAACCCTAACCCTAACCCTAACCCTAACCCTAACCCTAACCCTAACCCTAACCCTAACCCTAACCCTAACCCTAACCCTAACCCTAACCCTAACCCTAACCCTAACCCTAACCCTAACCCTAACCCTAACCCTAACCCTTAACCCTAACCCTAACCCTAACCCTAACCCTAACCCTAACCCTAACCCTAACCCTAACCCTAACCCTAACCCTAACCCTAACCCTAACCCTAACCCTAACCCTAACCCTAACCCTAACCCTAACCCTAACCCTAACCCTAACCCTAACCCTAACCCTAACCCTAACCCTAACCCTAACCCTAACCCTAACCCTAACCCTAACCCTAACCCTAACCCTAACCCTAACCCTAACCCTAACCCTAACCCTAACCCTAACCCTAACCCTAACCCTAACCCTAACCCTAACCCTAACCCTAACCCTAACCCTAACCCTAACCCTAACCCTAACCCTAACCCTAACCCTAACCCTAACCCTAACCCTAACCCTAACCCTAACCCTAACCCTAACCCTAACCCTAACCCTAACCCTAACCCTAACCCTAACCCTAACCCTAACCCTAACCCTAACCCTAACCCTAACCCTAACCCTAACCCTAACCCTAACCCTAACCCTAACCCTAACCCTAACCCTAACCCTAACCCTAACCCTAACCCTAACCCTAACCCTAACCCTAACCCTAACCCTAACCCTAACCCTAACCCTAACCCTAACCCTAACCCTAACCCTAACCCTAACCCTAACCCTAACCCTAACCCTAACCCTAACCCTAACCCTAACCCTAACCCTAACCCTAACCCTAACCCTAACCCTAACCCTAACCCTAACCCTAACCCTAACCCTAACCCTAACCCTAACCCTAACCCTAACCCTAACCCTAACCCTAACCCTAACCCTAACCCTAACCCTAACCCTAACCCTAACCCTAACCCTAACCCTAACCCTAACCCTAACCCTAACCCTAACCCTAACCCTAACCCTAACCCTAACCCTAACCCTAACCCTAACCCTAACCCT